>NW_026699587.1:0-29876 GCF_030435755.1 Ochotona princeps
TGCTCTCACACCAATATTTGCGTCTAGAGCCTTTGCATTGAGGGCTATCTGAAAACGGCTGTGGCGCTGAAGTTGCCTGTGAATGTGGAGTTGGTGGCATGAGAAACCTACATGTGGAGCCTTCGTTTGTGTGGGATGCTCTACCATGTTCATTCCTAGATAATGCACTCAAAGGGCACTAAGCATAGAGTGTGAAAACTGAGTTTCCTTGAGAGCTGCTTGGA
Organism: Ochotona princeps; assembly: GCF_030435755.1. Taxonomy (NCBI): domain Eukaryota; kingdom Metazoa; phylum Chordata; class Mammalia; order Lagomorpha; family Ochotonidae; genus Ochotona; species Ochotona princeps. The sequence continues at coordinate 225 of NW_026699587.1, forward strand.
AGCCTGATGGTGTGTGAAGTTAGTGAGCCAAATGGAGTTGTTCTCCCACAAGAACCACTCGGCTGATCCTTCTTCAATATGCCCTTCACCAACATGCAGTGTTTCCTTGATTGAATTAGCTCTCACACCAATATTTGCGTCTAGAGCCTTTGCATTGAGGGCTATCTGAAAACGGCTGTGGCGCTGAAGTTGCCTGTGAATGTGGAGTTGGTGGCATGAGAAACCTACATGTGGAGCATTCATTTGTGTGGGATGCTCTACCAGATTCATTCCTAGATAATGCACTCAACGGGCACTAAACATAGAGTGTGAAAACTGAGTTTCCTTGAGAGCTGCTTGGAAGCCTGATGGTGTGTGAAGTTAGTGAGCCAAATGGAGTTGTTCTCCCACAAAAACCACTCGGCTGATTGTTCTTCAATATGCCCTTCACCAACATGCAGTGTTTCCTTGATTGAATTAGCTCTCACACCAATATTTGTGTCTAGAGCCTTTCCATTGAGGGCTATCTGAAAACGGCTGTGGCGCTGAAGTTGCCTGTGAATGTGGAGTTGGTGGCATGTGAAACCGCATGTGAAGCATTCGTTTATGTGGGATGCTCTCCAAGCTTCATTTCAGTCCTAGGCACTCAAAGGGCACTAAGCACAGAGTGTGAAAACTGAGTTTCCTTGAGAGCTGCTTGGAAGCCTGATGGTGTGTGAAGTTAGTGAGCCAAATGGAGTTGTTCTCCCACAAGAACCACTCAGCTGATCCTTCTTCAATATGCCCTTCACCAACATGCAGTGTTTCCTTGATTGAATTAGCTCTCACACCAATATTTGCGTCTAGAGCCTTTGCATTGAGTGCTATCTGAAAACGGCTGTGGCGCTGAAGTTGCCTGTGAATGTGGAGTTGGTGGCATGTGAAACCCGCAAGTGGAGCATTCGTAAGTGTGGGATGCTCTACCATGTTCATTCCTAGATAATGCACTCAAAGGGCACTAAGCATAGAGTGTAAAAACTGAGTTTCCTTGAGAGCTGCTTGGAAGCCTGATGGTGTGTGAAGTTAGTGAGCCAAATGGAGTTGTTCTCCCACAAGAACCACTCGGCTGATCCTTCTTCAATATGCCCTTCACCAACATGCAGTGTTTCCTTGATTGAATTAGCTCTCACACCAATATTTGCGTCTAGAGCCTTTGCATTGAGGGCTATCTGAAAACGGCTGTGGCGCTGAAGTTGCCTGTGAATGTGGAGTTGGTGGCATGTGAAACCCGCATGTGGAGCATTCGTTTATGTGGGATGCTCACCAAGATTCATTTCAGTCGTAGGCTTACAAAGGGCACTAAGCATAGAGTGTGAAAACTGAGTTTCCTTGAGAGCTGCTTGGAAGCCTGATGGTGTGTGAAGTTAGTGAGCCAAATGGAGTTGTTCTCCCACAAGAACCACTAGGCTGGTCCTTCTTCAATATGCCCTTCACCAACATGCAGTGTTTCCTTGATTGAATTAGCTCTCACACCAATATTTGCGTCTAGAGCCTTTGCATTGAGGGCTATCTGAAAACGGCTGTGGCGCTGAAGTTGCCTGTGAATGTGGAGTTGGTGGCATGTGAAACCCGCATGTGAAGCATTCGTTTATGTGGGATGCTCTCCAAGCTTCATTTCAGTCCTAGGCACTCAAAGGGCACTAAGCATAGAGTGTGAAAACTGAGTTTCCTTGAGAGCTGCTTGGAAGCCTGATGGTGTGTGAAGTTAGTGAGCCAAATGGAGTTGTTCTCCCACAAGAACCACTCGTCTGATCCTTCTTCAATATGCCCTTCACCAACATGCAGTGTTTCCTTGATTGAATTAGCTCTCACACCAATATTTGCGTCTAGAGCCTTTGCATTGAGTGCTATCTGAAAACGGCTGTGGCGCTGAAGTTGCCTGTGAATGTGGAGTTGGTGGCATGTGAAACCCGCAAGTGGAGCATTCGTAAGTGTGGGATGCTCTACCATGTTCATTCCTAGATAATGCACTCAAAGGGCACTAAGCATAGAGTGTAAAAACTGAGTTTCCTTGAGAGCTGCTTGGAAGCCTGATGGTGTGTGAAGTTAGTGAGCCAAATGGAGTTGTTCTCCCACAAAAACCACTCGGCTGATCCTTCTTCAATATGCCCTTCACCAACATGCAGTGTTTCCTTGATTGAATTAGCTCTCACACCAATATTTGCGTCTAGAGCCTTTGCATTGAGGGCTATCTGAAAACGGCTGTGGCGCTGAAGTTGCCTGTGAATGTGGAGTTGGTGGCATGTGAAACCCGCATGTGGAGCATTCGTTTATGTGGGATGCTCACCAAGATTCATTTCAGTCGTAGGCTTACAAAGGGCACTAAGCATAGAGTGTGAAAACTGAGTTTCCTTGAGAGCTGCTTGGAAGCCTGATGGTGTGTGAAGTTAGTGAGCCAAATGGAGTTGTTCTCCCACAAGAACCACTCGGCTGATCCTTCTTCAATATGCCCTTCACCAACATGCAGTGTTTCCTTGATTGAATTAGCTCTCACACCAATATTTGCGTCTAGAGCCTTTGCATTGAGGGCTATCTGAAAACGGCTGTGGCGCTGAAGTTGCCTGTGAATGTGGAGTTGGTGGCATGTGAAACCCGCATGTGGAGCATTCGTTTGTGTAGGATGCTCTACCAGGTACATTCCCAGATAATGCACTCAAAGGGCACTAAGCATAGAGTGTGAAAACTGAGTTTCCTTGAGAGCTGCTTGGAAGCCTGATGGTGTGTGAAGTTAGTGAGCCAAATGGAGTTCTTCTCCCACAAGAACCACTCGGCTGATCCTTCTTCAATATGCCCTTCACCAACATGCAGTGTTTCCTTGATTGAATTAGCTCTCACACCAATATTTGCGTCTAGAGCCTTTGCATTGAGTGCTATCTGAAAACGGCTGTGGCGCTGAAGTTGCCTGTGAATGTGGAGTTGGTGGCATGTGAAACCCGCATGTGGAGCAGTCGTTTGTGTGGGATGCTCACCAGGTTCATTCCTAGATAATGCACTCAAAGGGCACTAAGCATAGAGTGTGAAAACTGAGTTTCCTTGAGAGCTGCTTGGAAGCCTGATGGTGTGTGAAGTTAGTGAGCCAAATGGAGTTGTTCTTCCACAAGAACCACTCGGCTGATCCTTCTTCAATATGCCCTTCACCAACATGCAGTGTTTCCTTGATTGAATTAGCTCTCACACCAATATTTGCGTCTAGAGCCTTTGCATTGAGGGCTATCTGAAAACGGCTGTGGCGCTGAAGTTGCCTGTGAATGTGGAGTTGGTGGCATGTGAAACCCGCATGTGGAGCATTAGTTTGTGTGGGATGCTGACCAAGCTTCATTTCAGTGCTAGGCACACAAAGAGCACTAAGCATAGAGTGTGAAAACTGAGTTTCCTTGAGAGCTGCTTGGAAGCCTGATGGTGTGTGAAGTAAGTGAGCCAAATGAAGTTGTTCTCCCACAAGAACCACTCGGCTGATCCTTCTTCAATATGCCCTTCACCAACATGCAGTGTTTCCTTGATTGAATTAGCTCTCACAATAATATTTGCGTCTAGAGCCTTTGCATTGAGGGCTATCTGAAAATGGCTGTGGCGCTGAAGTTGCCTGTGAATGTGGAGTTGGTGGCATGTGAAACCCGCATGTGGAGCATTCGTTTGTGTGGGATGCTCTACCATGTTCATTCCTAGATAATGCACTCAAAGGGCACTAAGCATAGAGTGTGAAAACTGAGTTTCCTTGAGAGCTGCTTGGAAGCCTGATGGTGTGTGAAGTTAGTGAGCCAAATGGAGTTGTTCTCCCACAAGAACCACTCGGCTGATCCTTCTTCAATATGCCCTTCACCAACATGCAGTGTTTCCTTGATTGAATTAGCTCTCACACCAATATTTGCGTCTAGAGCCTTTGCATTGAGGGCTATCTGAAAACGGCTGTGGCGCTGAAGTTGCCTGTGAATGTGGAGTTGGTGGCATGAGAAACCTACATGTGGAGCATTCGTTTCTGTGGGATGCTCTACCAGGTTCATTCCTAGATAATGCACTCAAAGGGCACTAAGCATAGAGTGTGAAAACTGAGTTTCCTTGAGAGCTGCTTGGAAGCCTGATGGTGTGTGAAGTTAGTGAGCCAAATGGAGTTGTTCTCCCACAAGAACCACTCGGCTGATCCTTCTTCAATATGCCCTTCACCAACATGCAGTGTTTCCTTGATTGAATTAGCTCTCACACCAATATTTGTGTCTAGAGCCTTTCCATTGAGGGCTATCTGAAAACGGCTGTAGCGCTGAAGTTGCCTGTGAATGTGGAGTTGGTGGCATGTGAAACCCGCATGTGAAGCATTCGTTTATGTGGGATGCTCTCCAAGCTTCATTTCAGTCCTAGGCACTCAAAGGGCACTAAGGATAGAGTGTGAAAACTGAGTTTCCTTGAGAGCTGCTTGGAAGCCTGATGGTGTGTGAAGCTAGTGAGCCAAATGGAGTTGTTCTCCCACAAGAACCACTCGGCTGATCCTTCTTCAATATGCCCTTCACCAACATGCAGTGTTTCCTTGATTGAATTAGCTCTCACACCAATATTTGCGTCTAGAGCCTTTGCATTGAGTGCTATCTGAAAACGGCTGTGGCGCTGAAGTTGCCTGTGAATGGGGAGTTGGTGGCATGTGAAACCCGCAAGTGGAGCATTCGTAAGTGTGGGATGCTCTACCATGTTCATTCCTAGATAATGCACTCAAAGGGCACTAAGCATAGAGTGTAAAAACTGAGTTTCCTTGAGAGCTGCTTGGAAGCCTGATGGTGTGTGAAGTTAGTGAGCCAAATGGAGTTGTTCTCCCACAAGAACCACTCGGCTGATCCTTCTTCAATATGCCCTTCACCAACATGCAGTGTTTCCTTGATTGAATTAGCTCTCACACCAATATTTGCGTCTAGAGCCTTTGCATTGAGGGCTATCTGAAAACGGCTGTGGCGCTGAAGTTGCCTGTGAATGTGGAGTTGGTAGCATGTGAAACCCGCATGTGGAGCATTCGTTTGTGTGGGATGCTGACCAAGCTTCATTTCAGTCCTAGGCACACAAAGAGCACTAAGCATAGAGTGTGAAAGCTGAGTTTCCTTGAGAGCTGCATGGAAGCCTGATGGTGTGTGAAGTTAGTGAGCCAAATGGAGTTGTTCTCCCACAAGAACCACTCGGCTGATCCTTCTTCAATATGCCCTTCACCAACATGCAGTGTTTCCTTGATTGAATTAGCTCTCACACCAATATTTGCGTCTAGAGCCTTTGCATTGAGGGCTATCTGAAAACGGCTGTGGCGCTGAAGTTGCCTGTGAATGTGGAGTTGGTGGCATGTGAAACCCGCATGTGGAGCATTCGTTTGTGTAGGATGCTCTACCAGGTACATTCCCAGATAATGCACTCAAAGGGCACTAAGCATAGAGTGTGAAAACTGAGTTTCTTTGAGAGCTGCTTGGAAGCCTGATGGTGTGTGAAGTTAGTGAGCCAAATGGAGTTCTTCTCCCACAAGAACCACTCGACTGATCCTTCTTCAATATGCCGTTCAACAACATGCAGTGTTTCCTTGATTGAATTAGCTCTCACACCAATATTTGCGTCTAGAGCCTTTGCATTGAGTGCTATCTGAAAACGGCTGTGGCGCTGAAGTTGCCTGTGAATGTGGAGTTGGTGGCATGTGAAACCCGCATGTGGAGCATTCATTTGTGTGGGATGCTCTACCAGGTTCATTCCTAGATAATGCACTCAAAGGGCACTAAGCATAGAGTGTGAAAACTGAGTTTCCTTGAGAGCTGCTTGGAAGCCTGATGGTGTGTGAAGTTAGTGAGCCAAATGGAGTTGTTCTTCCACAAGAACCACTCGGCTGATCCTTCTTCAATATGCCCTTCACCAACATGCAGTGTTTCCTTGATTGAATTAGCTCTCACACCAATATTTGCGTCTAGAGCCTTTGCATTGAGGGCTATCTGAAAACGGCTGTGGCGCTGAAGTTGCCTGTGAATGTGGAGTTGGTGGCATGCGAAACCCGCATGTGGAGCATTCGTTTGTGTGGGATGCTGACCAAGCTTCATTTCAGTGCTAGGCACACAAAGAGCACTAAGCATAGAGTGTGAAAACTGAGTTTCCTTGAGAGCTGCTTGGAAGCCTGATGGTGTGTGAAGTAAGTGAGCCAAATGGAGTTGTTCTCCCACAAGAACCACTCGGCTGATCCTTCTTCAATATGCCCTTCACCAACATGCAGTGTTTCCTTGATTGAATTAGCTCTCACACCAATATTTGCGTCTAGAGCCTTTGCATTGAGGGCTCTCTGAAAACGGCTGTGGCGCTGAAGTTGCCTGTGAATGTGGAGTTGGTGGCATGTGAAACCCGCATGTGGAGCATTCGTTTGTGTGGGATGCTCTACCAGGTTCATTCCTAGATAATGCACTCAAAGGGCACTAAGCATAGAGTGTGAAAACTGAGTTTCCTTGAGAGCTGCTTGGAAGCCTGATGGTGTGTGAAGTTAGTGAGCCAAATGGAGTTGTTCTCCCACAAGAACCACTCGGCTGATCCTTCTTCAATATGCCCTTCACCAACATGCAGTGTTTCCTTGATTGAATTAGCTCTCACACCAATATTTGCGTCTAGAGCCTTTGCATTGAGGGCTATCTGAAAACGGCTGTGGCGCTGAAGTTGCCTGTGAATGTGGAGTTGGTGGCATGAGAAACCTACATGTGGAGCATTCGTTTCTGTGGGATGCTCTACCAGGTTCATTCCTAGATAATGCACTCAAAGGGCACTAAGCATAGAGTGTGAAAACTGAGTTTCCTTGAGAGCTGCTTGGAAGCCTGATGGTGTGTGAAGTTAGTGAGCCAAATGGAGTTGTTCTCCCACAAGAACCACTCGGCTGATCCTTCTTCAATATGCCCTTCACCAACATGCAGTGTTTCCTTGATTGAATTAGCTCTCACACCAATATTTGCGTCTAGAGCCTTTGCATTGAGGGCTATCTGAAAACGGCTGTGGCGCTGAAGTTGCCTGTGAATGTGGAGTTGGTGGCATGTGAAACCCGCATGTGAAGCATTCGTTTATGTGGGATGCTCTCCAAGCTTCATTTCAGTCCTAGGCACTCAAAGGGCACTAAGGATAGAGTGTGAAAACTGAGTTTCCTTGAGAGCTGCTTGGAAGCCTGATGGTGTGTGAAGTTAGTGAGCCAAATGGAGTTGTTCTCCCACAAGAACCACTCGGCTGATCCTTCTTCAATATGCCCTTCACCAACATGCAGTGTTTCCTTGATTGAATTAGCTCTCACACCAATATTTGCGTCTAGAGCCTTTGCATTGAGTGCTATCTGAAAACGGCTGTGGCGCTGAAGTTGCCTGTGAATGGGGAGTTGGTGGCATGTGAAACCCGCAAGTGGAGCATTCGTAAGTGTGGGATGCTCTACCATGTTCATTCCTAGATAATGCACTCAAAGGGCACTAAGCATAGAGTGTAAAAACTGAGTTTCCTTGAGAGCTGCTTGGAAGCCTGATGGTGTGTGAAGTTAGTGAGCCAAATGGAGTTGTTCTCCCACAAGAACCACTCGGCTGATCCTTCTTCAATATGCCCTTCACCAACATGCAGTGTTTCCTTGATTGAATTAGCTCTCACACCAATATTTGCGTCTAGAGCCTTTGCATTGTGGGCTATCTGAAAACGGCTGTGGCGCTGAAGTTGCCTGTGAATGTGGAGTTGGTGGCATGTGAAACCTGCATGTGGAGCATTCGTTTGTGTGGGATGCTCTACCAGGTTCATTCCTAGATAATGCACTCAAAGTACACTAAGCATAGAGTGTGAAAACTGAGTTTCCTTGAGAGCTGCTTGGAAGCCTGATGGTGTGTGAAGTTAGTGAGCCAAATGGAGTTGTTCTCCCACAAGAACCACTCGGCTGATCCTTCTTCAATATGCCCTTCACCAACATGCAGTGTTTCCTTGATTGAATTAGCTCTCACACCAATATTTGCGTCTAGAGCCTTTGCATTGAGGGCTATCTGAAAACGGCTGTGGCGCTGAAGTTGCCTGTGAATGTGGAGTTGGTGGCATGTGAAACCCGCATGTGGAGCATTCGTTTGTGTGGGATGCTGACCAAGCTTCATTTCAGTGCTAGGCACACAAAGAGCACTAAGCATAGAGTGTGAAAGCTGAGTTTCCTTGAGAGCTGCTTGGAAGCCTGATGGTGTGTGAAGTTAGTGAGCCAAATGGAGTTGTTCTCCCACAAGAACCACTCGGCTGATCCTTCTTCAATATGCCCTTCACCAACATGCAGTGTTTCCTTGATTGAATTAGCTCTCACCCCAATATTTGCGTCTAGAGCCTTTGCATTGTGGGCTATCTGAAAACGGCTGTGGCGCTGAAGTTGCCTGTGAATGTGGAGTTGGTGGCATGTGAAACCTGCATGTGGAGCATTCGTTTGTGTGGGATGCTCTACCAGGTTCATTCCTAGATAATGCACTCAAAGTACACTAAGCATAGAGTGTGAAAACTGAGTTTCCTTGAGAGCTGCTTGGAAGCCTGATGGTGTGTGAAGTTAGTGAGCCAAATGGAGTTGTTCTCCCACAAGAACCACTCGGCTGATCCTTCTTCAATATGCCCTTCACCAACATGCAGTGTTTCCTTGATTGAATTAGCTCTCACACCAATATTTGCGTCTAGAGCCTTTGCATTGAGGGCTATCTGAAAACGGCTGTGGCGCTGAAGTTGCCTGTGAATGTGGAGTTGGTGGCATGTGAAACCCGCATGTGGAGCATTCGTTTGTGTAGGATGCTCTACCAGGTACATTCCCAGATAATGCACTCAAAGGGCACTAAGCATAGAGTGTGAAAACTGAGTTTCCTTGAGAGCTGCTTGGAAGCCTGATGGTGTGTGAAGTTAGTGAGCCAAATGGAGTTCTTCTGCGACAAGAACCACTCGACTGATCCTTCTTCAATATGTCCTTCACCAACATGCAGTGTTTCCTTGATTGAATTAGCTCTCACACCAATATTTGCGTCTAGAGCCTTTGCATTGAGGGCTATCTGAAAACGGCTGTGGCGCTGAAGTTGCCTGTGAATGTGGAGTTGGTGGCATGTGAAACCCGCATGTGGAGCATTCGTTTGTGTGGGATGCTCTACCAGGTTCATTCCTAGATAATGCACTCAAAGGGCACTAAGCATAGAGTGTGAAAACTGAGTTTCCTTGAGAGCTGCTTGGAAGCCTGATGGTGTGTGAAGTTAGTGAGCCAAATGGAGTTGTTCTCCCACAAGAACCACTCGGCTGATCCTTCTTCAATATGCCCTTCACCAACATGCAGTGTTTCCTTGATTGAATTAGCTCTCACACCAATATTTGCGTCTAGAGCCTTTGCATTGAGGGCTATCTGAAAACGGCTGTGGCGCTGAAGTTGCCTGTGAATGTGGAGTTGGTGGCATGTGAAACCCGCATGTGGAGCATTCGTTTGTGTGGGATGCTGACCAAGCTTCATTTCAGTCCTAGGCACACAAAGAGCACTAAGCATAGAGTGTGAAAACTGAGTTTCCTTGAGAGCTGCTTGGAAGCCTGATGGTGTGTGAAGTAAGTGAGCCAAATGGAGTTGTTCTCCCACAAGAACCACTCGGCTGATCCTTCTTCAATATGCCCTTCACCAACATGCAGTGTTTCCTTGATTGAATTAGCTCTCACACCAATATTTGCGTCTAGAGCCTTTGCATTGAGGGCTATCTGAAAACGGCTGTGGCGCTGAAGTTGCCTGTGAATGTGGAGTTGGTGGCATGAGAAACCTACATGTGGAGCATTCGTTTGTGTGGGATGCTCTACCAGGTTCATTCCTAGATAATGCACTCAACGGGCACTAAACATAGAGTGTGAAAACTGAGTTTCCTTGAGAGCTGCTTGGAAGCCTGATGGTGTGTGAAGTTAGTGAGCCAAATGGAGTTGTTCTCCCACAAGAACCACTAGGCTGGTCCTTCTTCAATATGCCCTTCACCAACATGCAGTGTTTCCTTGATTGAATTAGCTCTCACACCAATATTTGTGTCTAGAGCCTTTGCATTGAGGGCTATCTGAAAACGGCTGTGGCGCTGAAGTTGCCTGTGAATGTGGAGTTGGTGGCATGTGAAACCCGCATGTGAAGCATTCGTTTATGTGGGATGCTCTACCAGGTTCATTTCAGTCCTAGGCACTCAAAGGGCACTAAGCATAGAGTGTGAAAACTGAGTTTCTTTGAGAGCTGCTTGGAAGCCTGATGGTGTGTGAAGTTAGTGAGCCAAATGGAGTTGTTCTCCCACAAGAACCACTCGGCTGATCCTTCTTCAATATGCCCTTCACCAACATGCAGTGTTTCCTTGATTGAATTAGCTCTCACACCAATATTTGCGTCTAGAGCCTTTGCATTGAGGGCTATCAGAAAATGGCTGTGGCGCTGAAGTTGCCTGAGAATGTGGAGTTGGGGGCATGTGAAACCCGCATGTGGAGCATTCGTTTGTGTGGGATGCTCTACCAGGTTCATTCCTAGATAATGCACTCAAAGGGTACTAAGCCTAGAGTGTGAAAACTGAGTTTCCTTGAGAGCTGCTTGGAAGCCTGATGGTGTGTGAAGTTAGTGAGCCAAATGAAGTTGTTCTCGCACAAGAACCACTCTGCTGATCCTTCTTCAATATGCCCTTCACCAACATGCAGTGTTTCCTTGATTGAATTAGCTCTCACACCAATATTTGCGTCTAGAGCCTTTGCATTGAGGGCTATCTGAAAACGGCAGTGGCGCTGAAGTTGCCTGTGAATGTGGAGTTGGTGGCATGTGAAACCCGCATGTGGAGCATTCGTTTATGTGGGATGCTCTTCAAGCTTCATTTCAGTCCTAGGCACTCAAAGGGCACTAAGCATAGAGTGTAAAAACTGAGTTTCCTTGAGAGCTGCTTGGAAGCCTGATGGTGTGTGAAGTTAGTGAGCCAAATGGAGTTGTTCTCCCACAAGAACCACTCGGCTGATCCTTCTTCAATATGCCCTTCACCAACATGCAGTGTTTCCTTGATTGAATTAGCTCTCACACCAATATTTGCGTCTAGAGCCTTTGCATTGAGGGCTATCTGAAAACGGCTGTGGCGCTGAAGTTGCCTGTGAATGTGGAGTTGGTGGCATGTGAAACCCGCATGTGGAGCATTCGTTTGTGTGGGATGCTGACCAAGCTTCATTTGAGTCCTAGGTGCACAAAGAGCACTAAGCATAGAGTGTGAAAACTGAGTTTCCTTGAGAGCTGCTTGGAAGCCTGATGGTGTGTGAAGTAAGTGAGCCAAATGGAGTTGTTCTCCCACAAGAACCACTCGGCTGATCCTTCTTCAATATGCCCTTCACCAACATGCAGTGTTTCCTTGATTGAATTAGCTCTCACACCAATATTTGCGTCTAGAGCCTTTGCATTGAGGGCTATCTGAAAATGGCTGTGGCGCTGAAGTTGCCTGTGAATGTGGAGTTGGTGGCATGTGAAACCCGCATGCGGAGCATTCGTTTGTGTGGGATGCTCTACCAGGTTCATTCCTAGATAATGCACTCAAAGGGCACTAAGCATAGAGTGTGAAAACTGAGTTTCCTTGAGAGCTGCTTGGAAGCCTGATGGTGTGTGAAGTTAGTGAGCCAAATGGAGTTGTTCTCCCACAAGAACCACTAGGCTGGTCCTTCTTCAATATGCCCTTCACCAACATGCAGTGTTTCCTTGATTGAATTAGCTCTCACACCAATATTTGTGTCTAGAGCCTTTGCATTGAGGGCTATCTGAAAACGGCTGTGGCGCTGAAGTTGCCTGTGAATGTGGAGTTGGTGGCATGTGAAACCCGCATGTGAAGCATTCGTTTATGTGGGATGCTCTACCAGGTTCATTTCAGTCCTAGGCACTCAAAGGGCACTAAGCATAGAGTGTGAAAACTGAGTTTCTTTGAGAGCTGCTTGGAAGCCTGATGGTGTGTGAAGTTAGTGAGCCAAATGGAGTTGTTCTCCCACAAGAACCACTCGGCTGATCCTTCTTCAATATGCCCTTCACCAACATGCAGTGTTTCCTTGATTGAATTAGCTCTCACACCAATATTTGCGTCTAGAGCCTTTGCATTGAGGGCTATCTGAAAACGGCTGTGGCGCTGAAGTTGCCTGTGAATGTGGAGTTGGTGGCATGTGAAACCCGCATGTGGAGCATTCGTTTGTGTGGGATGCTGACCAAGCTTCATTTCAGTCCTAGGCACACAAAGAGCACTAAGCATAGAGTGTGAAAACTGAGTTTCCTTGAGAGCTGCTTGGAAGCCTGATGGTGTGTGAAGTAAGTGAGCCAAATGGAGTTGTTCTCCCACAAGAACCACTCGGCTGATCCTTCTTCAATATGCCCTTCACCAACATGCAGTGTTTCCTTGATTGAATTAGCTCTCACACCAATATTTGCGTCTAGAGCCTTTGCATTGAGGGCTATCTGAAAACGGCTGTGGCGCTGAAGTTGCCTGTGAATGTGGAGTTGGTGGCATGAGAAACCTACATGTGGAGCATTCGTTTGTGTGGGATGCTCTACCAGGTTCATTCCTAGATAATGCACTCAACGGGCACTAAGCATAGAGTGTGAAAACTGAGTTTCCTTGAGAGCTGCTTGGAAGCCTGATGGTGTGTGAAGTTAGTGAGCCAAATGGAGTTGTTCTCCCACAAGAACCACTAGGCTGGTCCTTCTTCAATATGCCCTTCACCAACATGCAGTGTTTCCTTGATTGAATTAGCTCTCACACCAATATTTGTGTCTAGAGCCTTTGCATTGAGGGCTATCTGAAAACGGCTGTGGCGCTGAAGTTGCCTGTGAATGTGGAGTTGGTGGCATGTGAAACCCGCATGTGAAGCATTCGTTTATGTGGGATGCTCTACCAGGTTCATTTCAGTCCTAGGCACTCAAAGGGCACTAAGCATAGAGTGTGAAAACTGAGTTTCTTTGAGAGCTGCTTGGAAGCCTGATGGTGTGTGAAGTTAGTGAGCCAAATGGAGTTGTTCTCCCACAAGAACCACTCGGCTGATCCTTCTTCAATATGCCCTTCACCAACATGCAGTGTTTCCTTGATTGAATTAGCTCTCACACCAATATTTGCGTCTAGAGCCTTTGCATTGAGGGCTATCAGAAAATGGCTGTGGCGCTGAAGTTGCCTGAGAATGTGGAGTTGGGGGCATGTGAAACCCGCATGTGGAGCATTCGTTTGTGTGGGATGCTCTACCAGGTTCATTCCTAGATAATGCACTCAAAGGGTACTAAGCCTAGAGTGTGAAAACTGAGTTTCCTTGAGAGCTGCTTGGAAGCCTGATGGTGTGTGAAGTTAGTGAGCCAAATGAAGTTGTTCTCGCACAAGAACCACTCTGCTGATCCTTCTTCAATATGCCCTTCACCAACATGCAGTGTTTCCTTGATTGAATTAGCTCTCACACCAATATTTGCGTCTAGAGCCTTTGCATTGAGGGCTATCTGAAAACGGCAGTGGCGCTGAAGTTGCCTGTGAATGTGGAGTTGGTGGCATGTGAAACCCGCATGTGGAGCATTCGTTTATGTGGGATGCTCTTCAAGCTTCATTTCAGTCCTAGGCACTCAAAGGGCACTAAGCATAGAGTGTAAAAACTGAGTTTCCTTGAGAGCTGCTTGGAAGCCTGATGGTGTGTGAAGTTAGTGAGCCAAATGGAGTTGTTCTCCCACAAGAACCACTCGGCTGATCCTTCTTCAATATGCCCTTCACCAACATGCAGTGTTTCCTTGATTGAATTAGCTCTCACACCAATATTTGCGTCTAGAGCCTTTGCATTGAGGGCTATCTGAAAACGGCTGTGGCGCTGAAGTTGCCTGTGAATGTGGAGTTGGTGGCATGTGAAACCCGCATGTGGAGCATTCGTTTGTGTGGGATGCTCTACCAGGTTCATTCCTAGATAATGCACTCAAAGGGCACTAAGCATAGAGTGTGAAAACTGAGTTTCCTTGAGAGCTGCTTGGAAGCCTGATGGTGTGTGAAGTTAGTGAACCAAATGGAGTTGTTCTCCCACAAGAACCACTAGGCTGGTCCTTCTTCAATATGCCCTTCACCAACATGCAGTGTTTCCTTGATTGAATCAGCTCTCACACCAATATTTGCGTCTAGAGCCTTTGCATTGAGGGCTATCTGAAAACGGCTGTGGCGCTGAAGTTGCCTGTGAATGTGGAGTTGGTGGCATGTGAAACCCGCATGTGAAACATTCGTTTATGTGGGATGCTCTCCAAGCTTCATTTCAGTCCTAGGCACTCAAAGGGCACTAAGCATAGAGTGTGAAAACTGAGTTTCCTTGAGAGCTGCTTGGAAGCCTGATGGTGTGTGAAGTTAGTGAGCCAAATGGAGTTGTTCTCCCACAAGAACCACTCGGCTGATCCTTCTTCAATATGCCCTTCACCAACATGCAGTGTTTCCTTGATTGAATTAGCTCTCACACCAATATTTGCGTCTAGATCCTTTGCATTGAGGGCTATCTGAAAACGGCTGTGGCGCTGAAGTTGCCTGAGAATTTGGAGTTGGTGGCATGTGAAACCCGCATGTGGAGCATTCGTTTGTGTGGGATGCTCTACCAGGTTCATTCCTAGATAATGCACTCAAAGGGCACTAAGCATAGAGTGTGAAAACTGAGTTTCCTTGAGAGCTGCTTGGAAGCCTGATGGTGTGTGAAGTTAGTGAGCCAAATGGAGTTGTTCTCCCACAAGAACCACTCGGCTGATCCTTCTTCAATATGCCCTTCACCAACATGCACTGTTTCCTTGATTGAATTAGCTCTCACACCAATATTTGCGTCTAGAGCCTTTGCATTGAGGGCTATCTGAAAACGGCAGTGGCGCTGAAGTTGCCTGTGAATGTGGAGTTGGTGGCATGTGAAACCTGCATGTGGAGCATTCGTTTGTGTGGGATGCTCTACCAGATTCATTCCTAGATAATGCACTCAAAGGGCACTAAACATAGAGTGTGAAACCTGAGTTTCCTTGAGAGCTGCTTGGAAGCCTGATGGTGTGTGAAGTTAGTGAGCCAAATGGAGTTGTTCTCCCACAAGAACCACTCGGCTGATCCTTCTTCAATATGCCCTTCACCAACATGCAGTGTTTCCTTGATTGAATTAGCTCTCACACCAATATTTGCGTCTAGAGCCTTTGCATTGAGGGCTATCTGAAAACGGCTGTGGCGCTGAAGTTGCCTGTAAATGTGGAGTTGGTGGCATGTGAAACCTGCATGTGGAGCATTCGTTTGTGTGGGATGCTCTACCAGATTCATTCCTAGATAATGCACTCAAAGGGCACTAAACATAGAGTGTGAAAACTGAGTTTCCTTGAGAGCTGCTTGGAAGCCTGATGGTGTGTGAAGTTAGTGAGCCAAATGGAGTTGTTCTCCCACAAGAACCACTAGGCTGGTCCTTCTTCAATATGCCCTTCACCAACATGCAGTGTTTCCTTGATTGAATTAGCTCTCACACCAATATTTGCGTCTAGAGCCTTTGCATTGAGGGCTATCTGAAAACAGCTGTGGCGCTGAAGTTGCCTGTGAATGTGGAGTTGGTGGCATGTGAAACCCGCATGTGAAGCATTCGTTTATGTGTGGGATGCTCTCCAAGCTTCATTTCAGTCCTAGGCATTCAAAGGGCACTAAGCATATATTGTGAAACCTGAGTTTCCTTGAGAGCTGCTTGGAAGCCTGATGGTGTGTGAAGTTAGTGAGCCAAATGGAGTTGTTCTCCCACAAGAACCACTCGGCTGATCCTTCTTCAATATGCCCTTCACCAACATGCAGTGTTTCCTTGATTGAATAGCTCTCACACCAATATTTGCATCTAGAGCCTTTGCATTGAGGGCTATCTGAAAACGGCTGTGGCGCTGAAGTTGCCTGAGAATGTGGAGTTGGTGGCATGTGAAACCCGCATGTGGAGCATTCGTTTGTGTGGGATGCTCTACCAGGTTCATTCCTAGATAATGCACTCAAAGGGCACTAAGCATAGAGTGTGAAAACTGAGTTTCCTTGAGAGCTGCTTGGAAGCCTGATGGTGTGTGAAGTTAGTGAGCCAAATGGAGTTGTTCTCCCACAAGAACCACTAGGCTGGTCCTTCTTCAATATGCCCTTCACCAACATGCAGTGTTTCCTTGATTGAATTAGCTCTCACACCAATATTTGCATCTAGAGCCTTTGCATTGAGGGCTATCTGAAAACGGCTGTGGCGCTGAAGTTGCCTGTGAATGTGGAGTTGGTGGCATGTGAAACCCGCATGTGGAGCATTCGTTTATGTGGGATGCTCTCCAAGCTTCATTTCAGTCCTAGGCACTCAAAGGGCACTAAGCATAGAGTGTGAAAACTGAGTTTCCTTGAGAGCTGCTTGGAAGCCTGTTGGTGTGTGAAGTTAGTGAGCCAAAGGGAGTTGTTCTCCCACAAGAACCACTCGGCTGATCCTTCTTCAATATGCCCTTCAACAACATGCAGTGTTTCCTTGATTGAATTAGCTCTCACACCAATATTTGCGTCTAGAGCCTTTGCATTGAGTGCTATCTGAAAACGGCTGTGGCGCTGATCTGCCTGTGAATGTGGAGTTGGTGGCATGTGAAACCCGCAAGTGGAGCATTCGTAAGTGTGGGATGCTCTACCATGTTCATTCCTAGATAATGCACTCAAATGGCACTAAGCATAGAGTGTAAAAACTGAGTTTCCTTGATTTCCTTGAGAGCTGCTTGGAAGCCTGATGGTGTGTGAAGTTAGTGAGCCAAATGGAGTTGTTCTCCCACAAGAACCACTCGGCTGATCCTTCTTCAATATGCCCTTCACCAACATGCAGTGTTTCCTTGATTGAATTAGCTCTCACACCAATATTTGCGTCTAGATCCTTGGCATTGAGGGCTATCTGAAAACGGCTGTGGCGCTGAAGTTGCCTGAGAATGTGGAGTTGGTGGCATGTGAAACCTGCATGTGGAGCATTCATTTGTGTGGGATGCTCTACCAGGTTCATTCCTAGATAATGCACTCAAAGGGCACTAAACATAGATTGTGAAAACTGAGTTTCCTTGAGAGCTGCTTGGAAGCCTGATGGTGTGTGAAGTTAGTGAGCCAAATGGAGTTGTTCTCCCACAAGAACCACTAGGCTGGTCCTTCTTCAATATGCCCTTCACCAACATGCAGTGTTTCCTTGATTGAATTAGCTCTCACACCAATATTTGCGTCTAGAGCCTTTGCATTGAGGGCTATCTGAAAACGGCTGTGGCGCTGAAGTTGCCTGTGAATGTGGAGTTGGTGGCATGTGAAACCCGCAAGTGGAGCATTCGTTTATGTGGGATGCTCTCCAAGCTTCATTTCAGTCCTAGGCACTCAAAGGGCACTAAGCATAGAGTGTGAAAACTGAGTTTCCTTGAGAGCTGCTTGGAAGCCTGATGGTGTGTGAAGTTAGTGAGCCAAATGGAGTTGTTCTCCCACAAGAACCACTCGGCTGATCCTTCTTCAATATGCCCTTCAACAACATGCAGTGTTTCCTTGATTGAATTAGCTCTCACACCAATATTTGTGTCTAGAGCCTTTGCATTAAGGGCTATCTGAAAACGGCTGTGGCGCTGAAGTTGCCTGAGAATGTGGAGTTGGTGGCATGTGAAACCCGCATGTGGAGCATTCGTTTGTGTGGGATGCTCTACCAGGTTCATTCCTAGACAATGCACTCAAAGGGCACTAAGCATAGAGTGTGAAAACTGAGTTTCCTTGAGAGCAGCTTGGAAGCCTGATGGTGTGTGAAGTTAGTGAGCCAAATGGAGTTGTTCTCCCACAAGAACCACTCGGCTGATCCTTCTTCAATATGCCCTTCACCAACATGCAGTGTTTCCTTGATTGAATTAGCTCTCACACCAATATTTGCGTCTAGAGCCTTTGCATTGAGGGCTATCTGAAAACGGCTGTGGTGCTGAAGTTGCCTGAGAATGTGGAGTTGGTGGCATGTGAAACCCGCATGTTGAGCATTCGTTTGTGTGGGATGCTCTACCAGGTTCATTCCTAGATAATGCACTCAAAGGGCACTAAGCATAGAGTGTGAAAACTGAGTTTCCTTGAGAGCTGCTTGGAAGCCTGATGGTGTGTGAAGTTAGTGAGCCAAATGGAGTTGTTCTCCCACAAGAACCACTCGGCTGATCCTTCTTCAATATGCCCTTCACCAACATGCAGTGTTTCCTTGATTTAATTAGCTCTCACACCACTATTTTGGTCTAGAGCCTTTGCATTGAGGGCTATCTGAAAACGGCTGTGGCGCTGAAGTTGCCTGTGAATGTGGAGTTGGTGGCATGTGAAACCTACATGTGGAGCATTCGTTTGTGTGGGATGCTCTACCAGATTCATTCCTAGATAATGCACTCAAAGGACACTAAACATAGAGTGTGAAAACTGAGTTTCCTTGAGAGCTGCTTGGAAGCCTGATGGTGTGTGAAGTTAGTGAGCCAAATGGAGTTGTTCTCCCACAAGAACCACTAGGCTGGTCCTTCTTCAATATGCCCTTCACCAACATGCAGTGTTTCCTTGATTGAATTAGCTCTCACACCAATATTTGCGTCTAGAGCCTTTGCATTGAGGGCTATCTGAAAACGGCTGTGGCGCTGAAGTTGCCTGTGAATGTGGAGTTGGTGGCATGTGAAACCCGCATGTGAAGCATTCGTTTATGTGGGATGCTCTCCAAGCTTCATTTCAGTCCTAGGCACTCAAAGGGCACTAAGCATAGAGTGTGAAAACTGAGTTTCCTTGAGAGCTGCTTGGAAGCCTGATGGTGTGTGAAGTTAGTGAGCCAAATGGAGTTGTTCTCCCACAAGAACCACTCGGCTGATCCTTCTTCAATATGCCCTTCACCAACATGCAGTGTTTCCTTGATTGAATTAGCTCTCACACCAATATTTGCGTCTAGAGCCTTTGCATTGAGGGCTCTCTGAAAACGGCTGTGGCGCTGAAGTTGCCTGAGAATGTGGAGTTGGTGGCATGTGAAACCCGCATTTGGAGCATTCGTTTGTGTGGGATGCTCTACCATGTTCATTCCTAGATAATGCACTCAAAGGACACTAAGCATAGAGTGTGAAAACTGAGTTTCCTTGAGAGCTGCTTGGAAGCCTGATGGTGTGTGAAGTTAGTGAGCCAAATGGAGTTGTTCTCCCACAAGAACCACTCGGCTGATCCTTCTTCAATATGCCCTTCACCAACATGCAGTGTTTCCTTGATTGAATTAGCTCTCACACCAATATTTGCGTCTAGAGCCTTTGCATTGAGGGCTATCTGAAAACGGCTGTGGCGCTGAAGTTGCCTGTGAATGTGGAGTTGGTGGCATGTGAAACCTGCATGTGGAGCATTCGTTTATGTGGGATGCTCTACCAGGTTCATTCCTAGATAATGCACTCAAAGGGCACTAAGCATAGAGTGTGAAAACTGAGTTTCCTTGAGAGCTGCTTGGAAGCCTGATGGTGTGTGAAGTTAGTGAGCCAAATGGAGTTGTTCTCCCACAAGAACCACTCGGCTGATCCTTCTTCAATATGCCCTTCACCAACATGCAGTGTTTCCTTGATTGAATTAGCTCTCACACCAATATTTGCGTCTAGAGCCTTTGCATTGAGGGCTATCTGAAAACGGCTGTGGCGCTGAAGTTGCCTGTGAATGTGGAGTTGGTGGCATGTGAAACCCGCATGTGGAGCATTCGTTTGTGTGGGATGCTCTACCAGGTTCATTCCTAGATAATGCACTCAACGGGCACTAAGCATAGAGTGTGAAAACTGAGTTTCCTTGAGAGCTGCTTGGAAGCCTGATGGTGTGTGAAGTTAGTGAGCCAAATGGAGTTGTTCTCCCACAAGAACCACTCGGCTGATCCTTCTTCAATATGCCCTTCACCAACATGCAGTGTTTCCTTGATTGAATTAGCTCTCACACCAATATTTGCGTCTAGAGCCTTTGCATTGAGGGCTATCTGAAAACGGCTGTGGCGCTGAAGTTGCCTGTGAATGTGGAGTTGGTGGCATCTGAAACCCGCATGTGAAGCATTCGTTTATGTGGGATGCTCTCCAAGCTTCATTTCAGTCCTAGGCACTCAAAGGCCACTAAGCCTAGAGTGTGAAAACTGAGTTTCCTTGAGAGCTGCTTGGAAGCCTGATGGTGTGTGAAGTTAGTGAGCCAAATGGAGTTGTTCTCCCAGAAGAACCACTCGGCTGATCCTTTTCAATATGCCCTTCACCAACATGCAGTGTTTCCTTGATTGATTTAGCTCTCACACCAATATTTGCGTCTAGAGCCTTTGCATTGAGGGCTCTCTGAAAACGGCTGTGGCGCTGAAGTTGCCTGTGAATGTGAAGTTGGTGGCATGTGAAACCCTGCATGTGGAGCATTCGTTTGTGTGGGATGCTCTACCAGGTTCATTCCTAGATAATGCACTCAAAGGGCACTAAACATAGAGTGTGAAAACTGAGTTTCCTTGAGAGCTGCTTGGAAGCCTGATGGTGTGTGAAGTTAGTGAGCCAAATGGAGTTGTTCTCCCACAAGAACCACTAGGCTGGTCCTTCTTCAATATGCCCTTCACCAACATGCAGTGTTTCCTTGATTGAATTAGCTCTCACACCAATATTTGCGTCTAGAGCCTTTGCATTGAGGGCTATCTGAAAACGGCTGTGGCGCTGAAGTTGCCTGTGAATGTGGAGTTGGTGGCATGTGAAACCCGCATGTGAAGCATTCGTTTATGTGGGATGCTCTCCAAGCTTCATTTCAGTCCTAGGCACTCAAAGGCCACTAAGCATAGAGTGTGAAAACTGAGTTTCCTTGAGAGCTGCTTGGAAGCCTGATGGTGTGTGAAGTTAGTGAGCCAAATGCAGTTGTTCTCCCACAAGAACCACTCGGCTGATCCTTCTTCAATATGCCCTTCACCAACATGCAGTGTTTCCTTGATTGAATTAGCTCTCACACCAATATTTGCGTCTAGAGCCTTTGCATTGAGGGCTATCTGAAAACGGCTGTGGCGCTGAAGCTGCCTGAGAATGTAGAGTTGGTGGCATGTGAAACCCGCATGTGGAGCATTCGTTTGTGTGGGATGCTCTACCAGGTTCATTCCTAGACAGTGCACTCAAAGGGCACTAAGCATAGAGTGTGAAAACTGAGTTTCCTTGAGAGCTGCTTGGAAGCCTGATGGTGTGTGAAGTTAGTGAGCCAAATGGAGTTGTTCTCCCGTAAGAACCACTCGGCTGATCCTTCTTCAATATGCCCTTCACCAACATGCAGTGTTTCCTTGATTGATTTAGCTCTCACACCAATATTTGCGTCTAGAGCCTTTGCATTGAGGGCTATCTGTAAACGGCTGTGGCGCTGAAGTTGCCTGTGAATGTGGAGTTGGTGGCATGTGAAACCTGCATGTGGAGCATTCGTTTGTGTGGGATGCTCTACCAGATTCATTCCTAGATAATGCACTCAAACGGCACTAAACATAGAGTGTGAAAACTGAGTTTCCTTGAGAGCTGCTTGGAAGCCTGATGGTGTGTGAAGTTAGTGAGCCAAATGGAGTTGTTCTCCCACAAGAACCACTAGGCTGGTCCTTCTTCAATATGCCCTTCACCAACATGCAGTGTTTCCTTGATTGAAGTAGCTCTCACACCAATATTTGCGTCTAAAGCCTTTGCTTTGAGGGCTATCTGAAAACGGCTGTGGCGCTGAAGTTGCCTGTGAATGTGGAGTTGGTGGCATGTGAAACCCGCATGTGAAGCATTCGTTTATGTGGGATGCTCTCCAAGCTTCATTTCAGTCCTAGGCACTCAAAGGGCACTAAGCATAGAGTGTGAAAACTGAGTTTCCTTGAGAGCTGCTTGGAAGCCTGATGGTGTGTGAAGTTAGTGAGCCA
Organism: Ochotona princeps; assembly: GCF_030435755.1. Lineage (NCBI taxonomy): Eukaryota > Metazoa > Chordata > Mammalia > Lagomorpha > Ochotonidae > Ochotona > Ochotona princeps. The sequence continues at coordinate 22,086 of NW_026699587.1, forward strand.
AATGGAGTTGTTCTCCCACAAGAACCACTCGGCTGATCCTTCTTCAATATGCCCTTCAACAACATGCAGTGTTTCCTTGATTGAATTAGCTCTCACACCATTATTTGTGTCTAGAGCCTTTGCATTGAGGGCTATCTGAAAACGGCTGTGGCGCTGAAGTTGCCTGAGAATGTGGAGTTGGTGGCATGTGAAACCCGCATGTGGAGCATTCGTTTGTGTGGGATGCTCTACCAGGTTCATTCCTAGACAATGCACTCAAAGGGCACTAAGCATAGAGTGTGAAAACTGAGTTTCCTTGAGAGCAGCTTGGAAGCCTGATGGTGTGTGAAGTTAGTGAGCCAAATGGAGTTGTTCTCCCACAAGAACCACTCGGCTGATCCTTCTTCAATATGCCCTTCACCAACATGCAGTGTTTCCTTGATTGAATTAGCTCTCACACCAATATTTGCGTCTAGAGCCTTTGCATTGAGGGCTATCTGAAAACGGCTGTGGCGCTGAAGTTGCCTGTGAATGTGGAGTTGGTGGCATGTGAAACCTGCATGTGTAGCATTCGTTTGTGTGGGATGCTCTACCAGATTCATTCCTAGATAATGCACTCAAATGGCACTAAACATAGAGTGTGAAAACTGAGTTTCCTTGAGAGCTGCTTGGAAGCCTGATGGTGTGTGAAGTTAGTGAGCCAAATGGAGTTGTTCTCCCACAAGAACCACTAGGCTGGTCCTTCTTCAATATGCCCTTCACCAACATGCAGTGTTTCCTTGATTGAATTAGCTCTCACACCAATATTTGCGTCTAGAGCCTTTGCATTGAGGGCTATCTGAAAACGGCTGTGGCGCTGAAGTTGCCTGTGAATGTGGAGTTGGTGGCATGTGAAACCCGCATGTGAAGCATTCGTTTATGTGGGATGCTCTCCAAGCTTCATTTCAGTCCTAGGCACTCAAAGGCCACTAAGCATAGAGTGTGAAAACTGAGTTTCCTTGAGAGCTGCTTGGAAGCCTGATGGTGTGTGAAGTTAGTGAGCCAAATGGAGTTGTTCTCCCACAAGAACCACTCGGCTGATCCTTCTTCAATATGCCCTTCACCAACATGCAGTGTTTCCTTGATTGAATTAGCTCTCACACCAATATTTGCGTCTAGAGCCTTTGCATTGAGGGCTATCTGAAAACGGCTGTGGTGCTGAAGTTGCCTGAGAATGTGGAGTTGGTGGCATGTGAAACCCGCATGTGAAGCATTCGTTTGTGTGGGATGCTCTACCAGGTTCATTCCTAGATAATGCACTCAAAGGCCACTAAGCATAGAGTGTGAAAACTGAGTTTCCTTGAGAGCTGCTTGGAAGCCTGATGGTGTGTGAAGTTAGTGAGCCAAATGGAGTTGTTCTCCCACAAGAACCACTCGGCTGATCCTTCTTCAATATGCCCTTCACCAACATGCAGTGTTTCCTTGATTGAATTAGCTCTCACACCAATATTTGCGTCTAGAGCCTTTGCATTGAGGGCTATCTGAAAACGGCTGTGGTGCTGAAGTTGCCTGAGAATGTGGAGTTGGTGGCATGTGAAACCCGCATGTGAAGCATTCGTTTGTGTGGGATGCTCTACCAGGTTCATTCCTAGATAATGCACTCAAAGGGCACTAAGCATAGAGTGTGAAAACTGAGTTTCCTTGAGAGCTGCTTGGAAGCCTGATGGTGTGTGAAGTTAGTGAGCCAAATGGAGTTGTTCTCCCACAAGAACCACTCGGCTGATCCTTCTTCAATATGCCCTTCACCAACATGCAGTGTTTCCTTGATTGAATTAGCTCTCACACCAATATTTGCGTCTAGAGCCTTTGCATTGAGGGCTATCTGAAAACGGCTGTGGTGCTGAAGTTGCCTGAGAATGTGGAGTTGGTGGCATGTGAAACCCGCATGTGAAGCATTCGTTTGTGTGGGATGCTCTACCAGGTTCATTCCTAGATAATGCACTCAAAGGGCACTAAGCATAGAGTGTGAAAACTGAGTTTCCTTGAGAGCTGCTTGGAAGCCTGATGGTGTGTGAAGTTAGTGAGCCAAATGGAGTTGTTCTCCCACAAGAACCACTCGGCTGATCCTTCTTCAATATGCCCTTCACCAACATGCAGTGTTTCCTTGATTGAATTAGCTCTCACACCAATATTTGCGTCTAGAGCCTTTGCATTGAGGGCTATCTGAAAACGGCTGTGACGCTGAAGTTGCCTGAGAATGTGGAGTTGGTGGCATGTGAAACCTACATGTGGAGCATTCGTTTGTGTGGGATGCTCTACCAGATTCATTCCTAGATAATGCACTCAAAGGACACTAAACATAGAGTGTGAAAACTGAGTTTCCTTGAGAGCTGCTTGGAAGCCTGATGGTGTGTGAAGTTAGTGAGACAAATGGAGTTGTTCTCCCACAAGAACCACTAGGCTGGTCCTTCTTCAATATGCCCTTCACCAACATGCAGTGTTTCCTTGATTGAATTAGCTCTCACACCAATATTTGCGTCTAGAGCCTTTGCATTGAGGGCTATCTGAAAACGGCTGTGGCGCTGAAGTTGCCTGTGAATGTGGAGTTGGTGGCATGTGAAACCCGCATGTGAAGCATTCGTTTATGTGGGATGCTCTCCAAGCTTCATTTCAGTCCTAGGCACTCAAAGGGCACTAAGCATAGAGTGTGAAAACTGAGTTTCCTTGAGAGCTGCTTGGAAGCCTGATGGTGTGTGAAGTTAGTGAGCCAAATGGAGTTGTTCTCCCACAAGAACCACTCTGCTGATCCTTCTTCAATATGCCCTTCACGAACATGCAGTGTTTCCTTGATTGAATTAGCTCTCACACCAATATTTGCGTCTAGAGCCTTTGCATTGAGGGCTCTCTGAAAACGGCTGTGGCGCTGAAGTTGCCTGTGAATGTGGAGTTGGTGGCATGTGAAACCCGCATGTGGAGCATTCGTTTGTGTGGGATGCTCTACCATGTTCATTCCTAGATAATGCACTCAAAGGGCACTAAGCATAGAGTGTGAAAACTGAGTTTCCTTGAGAGCTGCTTGGAAGCCTGATGGTGTGTGAAGTTAGTGAGACAAATGGAGTTGTTCTCCCACAAGAACCACTCGGCTGATCCTTCTTCAATATGCCCTTCACCAACATGCAGTGTTTCCTTGATTGAATTAGCTCTCACACCAATATTTGCGTCTAGAGCCTTTGCATTGAGGGCTATCTGAAAACGGCTGTGGCGCTGAAGTTGCCTGTGAATGTGGAGTTGGTGGCATGTGAAACCTGCATGTGGAGCATTCGTTTATGTGGGATGCTCTAGCAGGTTCATTCCTAGATAATGCACTCAAAGGGCACTAAGCATAGAGTGTGAAAACTGAGTTTCCTTGAGAGCTGCTTGGAAGCCTGATGGTGTGTGAAGTTAGTGAGCCAAATGGAGTTGTTCTCCCACAAGAACCACTAGGCTGGTCCTTCTTCAATATGCCCTTCACCAACATGCAGTGTTTCCTTGATTGAATTAGCTCTCACACCAATATTTGCGTCTAGAGCCTTTGCATTGAGGGCTATCTGAAAACGGCTGTGGCGCTGAAGTTGCCTGTGAATGTGGAGTTGGTGGCATGTGAAACCCGCATGTGAAGCATTCGTTTATGTGGGATGCTCTCCAAGCTTCATTTCAGTCCTAGGCACTCAAAGGCCACTAAGCATAGAGTGTGAAAACTGAGTTTCCTTGAGAGCTGCTTGGAAGCCTGATGGTGTGTGAAGTTAGTGAGCCAAATGCAGTTGTTCTCCCACAAGAACCACTCGGCTGATCCTTCTTCAATATGCCCTTCACCAACATGCAGTGTTTCCTTGATTGAATTAGCTCTCACACCAATATTTGCGTCTAGAGCCTTTGCATTGAGGGCTATCTGAAAACGGCTGTGGCGCTGAAGTTGCCTGAGAATGTGGAGTTGGTGGCATGTGAAACCCGCATGTGGAGCATTCGTTTGTGTGGGATGCTCTACCAGGTTCATTCCTAGACAATGCACTCAAAGGGCACTAAGCATAGAGTGTGAAAACTGAGTTTCCTTGAGAGCTGCTTGGAAGCCTGATGGTGTGTGAAGTTAGTGAGCCAAATGGAGTTGTTCTCCCGTAAGAACCACTCGGCTGATCCTTCTTCAATATGCCCTTCACCAACATGCAGTGTTTCCTTGATTGATTTAGCTCTCACACCAATATTTGCGTCTAGAGCCTTTGCATTGAGGGCTATCTGTAAACGGCTGTGGCGCTGAAGTTGCCTGTGAATGTGGAGTTGGTGGCATGTGAAACCTGCATGTGGAGCATTCGTTTGTGTGGGATGCTCTACCAGATTCATTCCTAGATAATGCACTCAAACGGCACTAAACATAGAGTGTGAAAACTGAGTTTCCTTGAGAGCTGCTTGGAAGCCTGATGGTGTGTGAAGTTAGTGAGCCAAATGGAGTTGTTCTCCCACAAGAACCACTAGGCTGGTCCTTCTTCAATATGCCCTTCACCAACATGCAGTGTTTCCTTGATTGAAGTAGCTCTCACACCAATATTTGCGTCTAAAGCCTTTGCTTTGAGGGCTATCTGAAAACGGCTGTGGCGCTGAAGTTGCCTGTGAATGTGGAGTTGGTGGCATGTGAAACCCGCATGTGAAGCATTCGTTTATGTGGAATGCTCTCCAAGCTTCATTTCAGTCCTAGGCACTCAAAGGGCACTAAGCATAGAGTGTGAAAACTGAGTTTCCTTGAGAGCTGCTTGGAAGCCTGATGGTGTGTGAAGTTAGTGAGCCAAATGGAGTTGTTCTCCCACAAGAACCACTCGGCTGATCCTTCTTCAATATGCCCTTCAACAACATGCAGTGTTTCCTTCATTGAATTAGCTCTCACACCAATATTTGCGTCTAGAGCCTTTGCATTGAGGGCTATCTGAAAACGGCTGTGGCGCTGAAGTTGCCTGAGAATGTGGAGTTGGTGGCATGTGAAACCCGCATGTGGAGCATTCGTTTGTGTGGGATGCTCTACCAGGTTCATTCCTAGATAATGCACTCAAAGGGCACTAAGCATAGAGTGTGAAAACTGAGTTTCCTTGAGAGCTGCTTGGAAGCCTGATGGTGTGTGAAGTTAGTGAGCCAAATGAAGTTGTTCTCGCACAAGAACCACTCGGCTGATCCTTCTTCAATATGCCCTTCAACAACATGCAGTGTTTCCTTGATTGAATTAGCTCTCACACCAATATTTGCGTCTAGCGCCTTTGCATTGAGGGCTATCTGAAAACGGCTGTGGCGCTGAAGTTGCCTGTGAATGTGGAGTTGGTGGCATGTGAAACCCGCATGTGGAGCATTCGTTTATGTGGGATGCTCTCCAAGCTTCATTTCAGTCCTAGGCACTCAAAGGGCACTAAGCATAGAGTGTGAAAACTGAGTTTCCTTGAGAGCTGCTTGGAAGCCTGATGGTGTGTGAAGTTAGTGAGCCAAATGAAGTTGTTCTCGCACAAGAACCACTCGGCTGATCCTTCTTCAATATGCCCTTCACCAACATGCAGTGTTTCCTTGATTGAATTAGCTCTCACACCAATATTTGCGTCTAGAGCCTTTGCATTGAGGGCTATCTGAAAACGGCTGTGGCGCTGAAGTTGCCTGTGAATGTGGAGTTGGTGGCATGTGAAACCCGCATGTGGAGCATTCGTTTGTGTAGGATGCTCTACCAGGTACATTCCCAGATAATGCACTCAAAGGACACTAAGCATAGAGTGTGAAAACTGAGTTTCCTTGAGAGCTGCTTGAAAGCCTGATGGTGTGTGAAGTTAGTGAGCCAAATGGAGTTGTTCTCCCACAAGAACCACTCGGCTGATCCTTCTTCAATATGCCATTCACCAACATGCAGTGTTTCCTTGATTGAATTAGCTCTCACACCAATATTTGCGTCTAGAGCCTTTGCATTGAGTGCTATCTGAAAACGGCTGTGGCGCTGAAGTTGCCTGTGAATGTGGAGTTGGTGGCATGTAAAACCCGCAAGTGGAGCATTCGTAAGTGTGGGATGCTCTACCAGGTTCATTCCTAGATAATGCACTCAAAGGGCACTAAACATAGAGTGTGAAAACTGAGTTTCCTTGAGAGCTGCTTGGAAGCCTGATGGTGTGTGAAGTTAGTGAGCCAAATGGAGTTGTTCTCCCACAAGAACCACTCGGCTGGTCCTTCTTCAATATGCCCTTCACCAACATGCAGTGTTTCCTTGATTGAATTAGCTCTCACACCAATATTTGCGTCTAGAGCCTTTGCATTGAGGGCTATCTGAAAACGGCTGTGGCGCTGAAGTTGCCTGTGAATGTGGAGTTGGTGGCATGTGAAACCCGCATGTGGAGCATTCGTTTGTGTGGGATGCTGACCAAGCTTCATTTCAGTCCTAGGCACACAAAGAGCACTAAGCATAGAGTGTGAAAACTGAGTTTCCTTGAGAGCTGCTTGGAAGCCTGATGGTGTGTGAAGTAAGTGAGCCAAATGGAGTTGTTCTCCCACAAGAACCACTCGGCTGATCCTTCTTCAATATGCCCTTCAACAACATGTAGTGTTTCCTTGATTGAATTAGCTCTCACACCAATATTTGCGTCTAGAGCCTTTGCATTGAGGGCTATCTGAAAACGGCTGTGGCGCTGAAGTTGCCTGTGAATGTGGAGTTGGTGGCATGTGAAACCCGTATGTGGAGCACTCGTTTGTGTGGGATGCTCTACCAGGTTCATTCCTAGATAATGCACTCAAAGGGCACTAAGCATAGAGTGTGAAAACTGAGTTTCCTTGAGAGCTGCTTGGAAGCCTGATGGTGTGTGAAGTTAGTGAGCCAAATGGAGTTGTTCTCCCACAAGAACCACTAGGCTGGTCCTTCTTCAATATGCCCTTCACCAACATGCAGTGTTTCCTTGATTGAATTAGCTCTCACACCAATATTTGCGTCTAGAGCCTTTGCATTGAGGGCTATCTGAAAACAGCTGTGGCGCTGAAGTTGCCTGTGAATGTGGAGTTGGTGGCATGTGAAACCCGCATGTGAAGCATTCGTTTATGTGGGATGCTCTCCAAGCTTCATTTCAGTCCTAGGCACTCAAAGGGCACTAAGCATAGAGTGTGAAAACTGAGTTTCCTTGAGAGCTGCTTGGAAGCCTGATGGTGTGTGAAGTTAGTGAGCCAAATGGAGTTGTTCTCCCACAAGAACCACTCGGCTGATCCTTCTTCAATATGCCCTTCAACAACATGCAGTGTTTCCTTGATTGAATTAGCTCTCACACCAATATTTGCGTCTAGAGCCTTTGCATTGAGGGCTATCTGAAAACGGCTGTGGCGCTGAAGTTGCCTGAGAATGTGGAGTTGGTGGCATGTGAAACCCGCATGTGGAGCATTCGTTTGTGTGGGATGCTCTACCAGGTTCATTCCTAGATAATGCACTCAAAGGGCACTAAGCATAGAGTGTGAAAACTGAGTTTCCTTGAGAGCTGCTTGGAAGCGTGATGGTGTGTGAAGTTAGTGAGCCAAATGGAGTTGTTCTCCCACAAGAACCACTCGGCTGATCCTTCTTCAATATGCCCTTCACCAACATGCAGTGTTTCCTTGATTGAATTAGCTCTCACACCAATATTTGCGTCTAGAGCCTTTGCATTGAGGGCTATCTGAAAACGGCTGTGGCGCTGAAGTTGCCTGTGAATGTGGAGTTGGTGGCATGTGAAACCCGCATGTGAAGCATTCGTTTATGTGGGATGCTCTCCAAGCTTCATTTCAGTCCTAGGCACTCAAAGGGCACTAAGCATAGAGTGTGAAAACTGA